>NW_026516982.1:0-8140 GCF_025766255.1 Zychaea mexicana | reverse complement strand
AAATCCATTACTTTCAAACTTATGGATACCTTACTTGCAACTTTTCTTTCGTGAAAATCCATAAGTTTGAAGTTATGGATTCCTCGAACTAGTTTCTAGTAGGATTTGGGGGGTATAGACACAATAGGATGCATGTCTGCTGCACCTGCAGTCTATGTGGATCAATTTTGATTTTGTCTGTTTGCCGCTCATTTGCGATCATATAGGAGCAACATCGATATAACTATTTTAAAATATTCTATTTAACTGCAATATCAGTGGCAACGTAAAATACGATGGGGTCCAGTACTACAAAGATTACGACGATTATTTACAGCATGAATGATGGCGATGAAATAGTAGAAAGCATATATGTGGTATTAAAAACGATGGATTTTATTCAAAAACAATAGCGCGATATAGTGTGCAGCAATCACAGTATTATAAACTACGGAATGACTATATCTACTCTAATAGTCAACTAAGAGAACGGAAGCAAAATGAAAATGCTTTGAGAAAGGCAAGGCGTAGTAGAGAAGAGCAGGTAAAGACCTCAAAGCATCATCTACTAAAGTAGAGTATGGATAGAAAGTCAGTTAATTGTTTACAAAGCAGTGCTTGTTCAAATCGATTAACAAAAAATAAACACCCCCGAATGTACTTACAATAATGACTTCCGGATGAGATGAGATCTACAGAGCTAGGGTATACGAATAATGTGAGATCGCTGCAGTTTGCAATGTCACTTAGCAATATGAGAAAAAGGTATAACATACTTACCAACGCTTGCTACAACAACCCTTGAGTCGTAAGTGGTGCCTCCAGATAAAAAGTGAATTTTTGTTGAAAAGCGAGTTGGGAAGTCATTCCATAGTAGGAGAGGAGATACAAGATAAAATACCTTACACTGTATTGCCGGCGGGAGTGTTTGAGAAGAAAATAGAAAAGAAAATGGAAAGAAAGAGGATAATTATGAACTTCAAGTCAATGCTACTTTATATACTCCCCATTTATGCTAGCCAAATGCACAATATAAGGAGGGGAGCTACATAGATCAGCCTACAGATACAGATAAATAAATGCTGTAAAAGACGTGTTTTTTTTCTTCCTTGCTATTTCACGCACATACTCTTCTTGTCTTTTTTTTTTTTACAACGTAAATACTGTCATTCATTAGTGTCTTTATAGTCCATAAAATGTTGCTTACTATTAATGTTATAGATGTCTTCTTCAAACAACAACAATACCAGCAATATCATCAACGACCGTCGTGCCCAGCACCAGTTGCGCGTGGCGGAATCGCAAGATCGCTTGTCTCTCGCTTCTGTTCTTGATTCCAACAGGAAGCTCCAAGCCGAGATGACAACCGTCAAAAATCAGATTACGGGTTTGACGAGCGTCATTGACGCTATACAACAACAGCAACATACAACTGCTACACCAATCGTTGCTAACGGCCAGCAGCAGCCCGGTGTCTTCTTCCATGACACAGGGAGATGCCAGTGCAAGAGTGATTGTAATAAAAGAAATAAAGCTTCTTATTATTGTCTTTTAACTATGTTATATTTCTATGGTAGGCGGCTATCCATTCATGCGTCGCCAGTTTTCCCGAATGTGATCGCTGGAATTTCGAGAACAGCTTCAGACATCGGGATAACAAGATAGTTACAACAGCTATATTGGGCTTCGTTGCGACGAACCCAAGAACGAGTGGGTTGCTTAGTGACATGGATGTTCGCAAAAGAGTGAGAGCGTACTTCAATACGCTACGCACCAGTCGCGCACCACTGAGGAGACAGCTGCTCGATGTAGTGTGGATATCAGGCGCTATTCGCGAGTCTACAAAGTTAGTGCACAAAGGGCGAGTGTATGTTCAAGTGCTTTCTAACGTAAATATTAACACTCAATCACATATAGAAATTGAAGACTCGCATTGCCACACGCCAGCGCCATGCAGAGGATCTGGAATCGCGCTTCCTGGATGCGAGCGTCTCCTTCGGAGAGAATGTATGTCGCCAGAGATGAGTGACGATGAGGAGGGAGGACGAGGACGAGTGTTGCGACGTTTGGTGCCTGCCTTGAGATCGAGCATGGTAATTCATTATTTAAAACACTCACGAAAATCCAGTGTTGTTAAGTATCGGAAAAGTTGCTAATATTATAGCGATACTTTGCATAGGCCAATGAATTTTTGGACGATTTGGACGCGAAGTCCAAGGCCGCTGCTGCAACCGGGACAAGAAGGCCTAATGGGGAGTACACCAGACTCGTGATCCCGGATAGTGACGTCCAGATCGAGTAAGACGTGCTCAACACTTTGCCCGACTGGGCAAAATAAAATTCTTTTTTTATCGCAATCTTTATTTTTTCTACAAAAACACTTTTCTAGCTAGCGGTATCACTATGCTCCTAGCACTATTGGCGTTTCTTTGTGAACCAAACTTGACAATGGCCACCTACGAGTGAATCCGGTGGATAGGCAAGATGGAGTCAGTTCCTTCTGCCATAAAACTACTAAACCACTCTTCCAGACCCTCATCTTCAAAGCGTTGCTGCCTTGCTGCTGCGCGATACCAACGGATGAAGGCAAATGAGTGCGTCTTCTGTCTGCCATCAACGAGGAGATTGTGCTTGAAAAAAAATTGGACCTGGCTGGTCCACGCAACGACTCCATTACCCTGAATAAACAAGGCTTGAACGTAGGACCCACGCAAAGATCTCGAAGTTGCTGACTGGTAAGTCTGTCCGAAAATCTCAATTGCTCGAAATGTTTCCACCCCGTCGTGCACTATGAGTGTGTGAGGATGGATCGGTCGTTGACCAGACTGGGCACTGATGACAGTCGTTTGATCATAATGTTGCTGATAGAAGCTGACGAGCAGGTTTAAGCGATCACCTGGCAGCCGTGTTGTTTTTCCACTTGTCATGGAAGTGATCGTGTCAGGGGGCAACGGCTCGCTACCGTCCACGTCGATACCCGTGTCTAAGGATAATTGGATGAAAGCGTACGGGTCGAATGGCGTGTCATTGTTGGTGTATGAGACGAGGGAGGATACATATTGACCGGCCATTTGTACAAGCATCCCGAGCTGTTGTGGTAGCTGAGCAAAGCGGTCAGCCTCATTCGTCACGAAATCAAGAGCACTGGCCTTCTCGACGAATCGTTTCATGAAGGTAACCTCGAAAGAGTCCTTCTGGTTCGTGTACGCGTCTTTCAAGAAACCGTTGTATCGCTCGAAGCTGAACAACCAATGTGCGTAGACCGGCCCAAAGTCTTCGATGGTGGTACGTAAATGCAGGTGCAAATGCATATTGGGCGTAACAAAATCAGGACCTATAATGCTGCACAACCACATATGAAACGCTCGAATAAAATGTGAGCTTGGTCGAGACGCTCATATGTGGCCGTGGTTTGGACAATGTGACGGCACGCAGCGACGAAAAGCATCTAGTTCGCCATGTGATCAGGAGGGAGGATGGGTTTGAGGACAAATGCGGAGTAGATGAGCGTCCATGTCTTCCAGTCCTCAGCCGTCATGAAGCCAAACTTGCGCTGGATCTTGCGCTTCAGGGTAGGCATTCCAGGCGGCAACACAATACCGTCAGCGCGCTCTTGCATAACCTCATAGTCAGCTTCACGGAAATAACCGAAAGTCCTCCATCCAGACACCATCCGAGCAGCAGTCCCCAGAAACAAATTGTGCATAACATCAATAAGTACAGACGAGACCGGATCAAAGTAGTGAAGACGATGGAGCTGCGACCAGCGCGTCCCTGTCTCACGCTCGACGTTGTATCGCGCTCTTGGTGTTGTTGCTGCTAGCCATTGCTGCGTGTCGCATAGGTTACCCTCCTTTGTCCGCAGGTCTGAGGACGGAATTTGGTGACCTGAATAATTCAGTTTTGTAGTACCTGGAAAAACGACAAACTCGCGCGTGCATTTGCTACATGCTTGCGTACTGGCATGCGAAGTGAAGCCACCAACCTTCCGAGCAGCAGGTATATCGCAGGCAACGTTAAGCAGAGCTGCGCGAATGCGTGTGCCTTATGGTTCTTGGAATGTGCTCATCTCAATGCCGTCGTACAGGGCAATGAGATCGTCGACTAATGGCTCAAGGTAGTGGTTCATCTCGTAGGTCTTCGGCTCACTTGGTCCAGGCATAACACCTACAAGTATGACGTTCTCTACTTTTTGGCGATCGGCGCGAGGGAGGTTGTTGATGGTGATGTAAATGGCGCCACACGAGTAACCGGTGTCAAAAGGCGCAAGCCAATCGACGTTAAGTGTCAGCATCTACGAGCGAGGGTCTTCAACAAAGGTGATATTGTTGGAATCCTGGAGACTGACCCATTTCATGCCTTCATACACATCGCCGAGTTCTCCTGCTCTTAGGACCCGACGATTTCGCCACCCAAGGATTTTGTCCTCGAAACCTCGTCGCATGAAGAACCTTTTCAGGGCTTGTTGTAAGGGATGGTAGGTATATTCTTTAATAGGAGAGCGACGGTTGTTGGTGGTTGTTTTAAACAGAGGTGTGTTGCAAGAATCTCCGTCGATTATGCTGCTTGGCGTGGTGCATCGCTCGTGCAACATTGGTGACGGCAGATATATGGTGTGGCATTTGCTGCAGGCGACATATTTTTGTAGATCCTGTGTCAACCGGTTAAAGCCAATAGCTTGTCGTATCCCAGCAATTGTAGACGGAATAATGGTGTTTTCGGGGAGGACATGAAGGCCGGCGAACAAGGTTATGATGAATGTGATCAGCATGGATGCGACACGCTCGGATAGATAGTGGAGTTGGAATAAACAAATGAAGATGAAGACGAATATCAATGGTTGTGGGATGGAATCGAGCAGGTTTGTTGCGGCTAATAGTGTTGGCGGTTCATCTATTGCATAGCAGTTATTAACTCTGATTTCTTTTCCACATTATTTCTAGTAGCACCATTACTACCACTAACCTACTGTATCATCTTCGACTATATTATCGAATTCGACGTCGTCAGCCTGGTACATCAATTCATCGTCATCTCTTTCTTGATCCGTTACTGGTTAGTCACCTCCAAATGATTCATATGGCAAGGTTACACCAGAATTCGCCGCAGTTACTACTAGATTCTAACAAGGAACACATAATCAGTTCAATAAAGCGAAACATAGTGCAACATCGCAACTCACAACTAGTACCATCAACACAATTACCATTATCAACTACGTCGGCGTTATGATCAGGCAGTTATAGATCATCGACTTCCATCTGCATATCGCCCCCATCCACCATCGGCAGAGTTTGATCTATATATGGCGAATCAGTATAATGCAACATTCGATACGAGCATTAAAACTAGTCTGTGAAAGCTCTGCTACTGTACCGTTGATTTCCTGCTGTAAATTATACTATTCGTCAGCCCTGATATGATCAGTATACGCTCTCAGAGTGACTCGACGGTATCCCTCCGGATGTGCCCAATGATTTCGACAAAAGCATAACATGAACTCGCCGTTTTGCTGTTGGCTGTTCAAGTTGGACATCGTCAAGGAAACAAGGGTACGTGAAGAATATCAGTGGTGTTTTAATAAGTCTGTTGCTTTCTTCGCTCTCTTTTATATCTTTTTCTAAGAATCAATTATTTATCTATATTATAGCACTCATCGTTAAGGGTGCAGACGCATCAGGCTACTTCATTATTATTTTAATTTGCACATTGGTGATACGCGCATGTTTTCGACCACGTTATTGATTGTTCCTTAGGAAATATCTTGGCGCCACGAGCACATGATGACAGTGGTATCAACATCACTACTGATTTTTTTAAATTATATTAATATAAGCTTCTTAGCAGTATGCGCACGTTGCTAACCACCAATTTAATGATCCTTTCTCAAGAAGGATCTGGGCAACATACACATATGATAATAACAAACATTTTTTTTTCTTTAGGTATGAACGTTATTGATCACTTTAATCATTGATAATTTAGTCACTTTGACAGCAAAAGCACATGTTGTAAGCAAACAAAAGATCGTGGCAGCATAAATACCAAACAACGTCCTTCTCTGCGTCGCGTGCTGTTTATATCTAGCTATCCGGTATGGCTTTACATCAGATAATTAATAAGAAAGGGGTCTGTAATAAAATATCAAATGAACCACATGTATTCAATTTTCGTGGCTACGTGAGTGCATAAGGTTGAGTAGCCTTTTTCTGATCAACTAAAACATTTCTCTCTACTGATGCCTCATGAAATCCCTTTCTTCCTCAACGCACTCTTCCTCGAAGTCGATGCGCCGTCTCTTCACCCTTTCCTTTCCTACGGCGCCATTTCGGTCCAATCCACTTCCTCACGTTCTGTTAATCAGCGACGTGCAACCATTCTAATTCCCGTTACTAGCAATTTCCGATTACACCATTCAGAAAAAAAGCTGTAAAAGTCAATGTGCTAATTACCAGCTTTTTATTTAAAGTTTGACGTCTTATGCACTCTGTAAGTTTAACGTTGAAATCGCCTAGTAAAATTAGTGGTGGTAATGAAAAATGACTAAAGGACATACTCATCTACCATTCACTTTCTGATATATATGTTCCTCTATTGTGCTAATGTATGGCACCTTCATTGCTTCAGTACTACTTCCTACATTGCATATCAGGTACTGAGCCTCTCTCTTGGCCCAGTTCTACAGTATAAGGTTTCTTGGAACAGAATAAAATGAAGTATTTGCAGCTGCTTGCATATATGTCGCCCATCGCTTGACTATGTTCTTTTTCTTTTCTGATGTGTCCCCTAAAATAAAAGGGGAAGGACAGCCCGCTTCCTTTGAGCAGATCATTGCAATAATAAGTTATTGTGGTAGCTTTTGTTTTAACAGTCGAACGATGGCTATGCTATCCGAACTTTCTTCAACAAGCGGTTTTTCATTAGTGTTCTGCATTGCTGAGTATGTTGCATACCCATACTCCTTGAGTACGGTCTGCTACAGCAACTGTGAAAAAAAACCTACCCAAATTGAAATCCATGCCCCCTACTCCCATCAATATTGCAACCTTTGGCTTTTTTCTCCTCTTGTAACCACTCAATCTAATAATAAGTATACATGCCTTGAACAGGTACCCCTAATATACTGTCCAGACCTTTGCATCTGGCAAGAGATTTTTTTCTTATTAGCTTGTGATGGCACCCCCAATTTTATATGATGCCGCCTTGAAGTTGCTGCTTTTCTACTTGTAACCTTCATGCTTCATATAGATGCCTACCCCCACATATCAACTCCCTTATTCCGGCACAAAAATAAGAGTTGGTAGTTCCCCCCCCCTCAATTTTTTTGAATTTTAAGGTCAGCCGCCAGAGACACTGTACTGGGCAGCAGAGGGGCATTTGAGGGGAAGAGAATTTTACCAAGTGCCTTATATTCCTTTATAAAAACGTTTTTGTTTCAGCTCATCTGAGAGCATTCTCTAAAGCAACAAAGAAACCGTTCCCAATTGCAGATCCACATGAAAATGCCAACAACTTGACCTAATTCAAAAGGTAACGGTTTTAAATGGAGGGGTGAAAAGGAATGAAAAGTGCTATTTCTTTGTTTTATTCTATGTAACGCGGTAATAACAACAAACACGATGGTTGCTTTCTTAATGTTTCTTTAGAACGTATTCATTGTTGAGAAACACTCATTTTGAAGGGATCAATCGAAGCAGCATCGTTGGCATTGGCACACAACTCATTTTACTCGAACGATTTGCTTGACCAACTTGGTACGAATTGTGAAAGCTTTTCTCTCCTTGCTTTTACAGAACGCGGTTAAGAAACTACCACACACTTGCTCTTTGTTTGCGTTGCAAAAGCACATTGTGAATGCATTTCTGGTAGCGGCATCGTTGGTGAATCATTTGAACTCTTATTTAATCACAGGAATCAAGACTCATTAGTTGATGGAAAAGGAAGAGGTCAGGGCGAGGGTCTTTTTCGTTTATTCTTTATAGACTGTAGTAAAGATATTTAACACTTTTCTTGCCTGCTCTCAACTCGCCCTTGCCGTCCATCCACTGTATCAAGTACCCACAAGCACTGCTGATACCTAAGGTTTGTTTCATTGGTAGAAAACTGACAAGCTATGGAAGGGAATAAGATATGTTGTATATGAAGTTAGCACTTGTAGGTT
>NW_026516981.1:0-8330 GCF_025766255.1 Zychaea mexicana | reverse complement strand
AGCGCTATCTGTAAGTATGCTTTCTTTCTATCTTCGTTTCTTTTCTACTGCTGATTTCACCGGTTTAACAACTACTTTTTTTTTCTTTATGTATCTCGCCTCTTAGACATTGCTACTGAGTTCTCCTCTTACGATTTGGCCCTCTAATTTTGCGAATCGCCTTGCTGTAGATTAGCAATTCTTTGTTGCCGTGCCAATGCCGCCCCAGCACACCAACCAATATAGCACTTCCCTTTAGAATAGAAATTTTTGCTTACTTTCATCTCCATAGCATGTTTTTATTTGTAATAATCGTCAATCAATTTTTAATAATAAAACCGGTTTCGAGCAACCATAACACGTAATTTCACGATCCAAAAAATAATTATACAACCAATTGCCTTACTACTCTGATCAGTATGCATGTAAAGAAGTACATTAAAATATGCGATGCAGAACTCTGTTGCGAATTTGACTGAACCTAGTACCCAATTCATATGTAATGTGATATAGAACCCAACCACTACTGCATACATAATATCAAAAACCCCCATTTCCGCGTACATGTATGAGCAAATTATCAAGTGGTGAAAAACAGCTTGATAATAACAATCGAAGCTGTTTCTGCATAATTATCAAGCTGTTCAAAAACAACGTGATAACTATATAGCAAGCTATTATCAAGCTATTATCAAGCTGTTTTTGACCACTTGATAATAGCCTACACACCCAGTGCTTAGTCTACTCGACCAAGGCAACCTACTGATATATCTTAGCCATTGCACTGCTGCTATACCGCACAATCATTCTCTTTTGAATGATAGTGCTACTGCTATTCATATCCTCTTTTATAGTTTAAATATAGAGTGTAGTTATACTAGTCCCACTGCATAGTAATAGTTTTTGAACAAAAGAGTCTAGTTTTACTTTACAGCTCAATAAAACAAGATATTGCCTGCTGAAAAAAAGATAGCAGGCTGCAGGGTTCGAACCTGCGCCTTCCCAAGCCTCAACGGGATTGGGAAGGTGCCTTAGGGTACTCTCAAGCAATGTGAGTCAACGTCGACACACCCTAGAAATAGTAATAGTGCGTTGTTCGGGAGTCGAATAAAAGTGATACAATGAACACAGGATTTTTTTGTGTAATTTATATCATATCCTTGATAAGGAAATGAAGAGCAAAACTGCCGTGTCGACCCCTTGGTTGACACGGCACTCCCAAAAAGGATATCGTCTCGGATCTTTTGTTACACGTTCATGCGATTGAGAAAATATTACTTTGATATTTAATTATCTATCAAGCAATACCCGGGAGGGTCAAGTATACCATTTTACATAACATTAGATATACCAACTTGTTGTTTAGACAGAACCGATTCCATAGTTCTACATATCATAAAATGATAAGAACATTACCGATAAGAAAATATCTTCTATATATGCAGCGACTTTGAGTAATACTTCTTGTTTTGTTCCACTCAACTTTTATTCGCACTTTTTATATCCTTCATCCTACCTTCTGTCTATTATTATGGATTCCCAGCAAGAAATTTCCACAGAAGAACGATCATCAGCATCCTACTTCTTTTGATTGAAGGCTACGTCTTTTTTTTTCTTGCGAATAATGACGACGACGATATCAATCAACTCTCCATGATCAACACTGTTTTGCCAATGTACCGAACCATTTTTTCTCTTGATCATATCCTTTCAGCTGTATCATCGCCGCTACATTTCCGTGTTATGCAACGCGTCAATCGAGTTAAAAATACGACATACTGGGAAGTTACGCATCCAGCTCTTCCGGACACAGATGGACCAGGTGGTTTCAAATCGCATTACCGTATGAAACCAGCCACTTTCAATGCCCTCGTAAATATGTTGTCGCAACATCGATTGTATCAATTTACGGCACAAAACGCCACACCTGTGTTCATCCAAGTCGGCCTGATAATCTGGAGATTTGCCAATGCTCATGTCAGTTACCGTATGGCCGAAACTTTGCTTGGTACATCGCATGGATCCTACAGAAATTTTACCAAGCGATTTTTGGAGGCAATGGCCGACTGTCAAGGTGGTATAATCCGATGGCCGACCGGAAATGAAGCTATCAAGGCAACCGTTGAAGGGTTCCAATATGGAGAGCTTGGACCAACATTTCAAGTCGGACCTGCTCACCTCCCAAATGTACTCGGTGCTTTGGATGGGAAGCTCGTCCGAATCTTCAAACCAGGTGACAGTAGCGATCGCTTTGTCGACAGAAAAAACAACTACTTGTTGAACATGGTTGCCATTTGTGATTCAGAAAAGCAGTTCACCTACATCCATGCAGGGCAGAGCGGTAAGGCATGACATGTTAATGTAATTATCTTAGTTGCTTTCCTGGCTAATGTATACGACTTTTATACTATAGGCCGAAATCACGATTCAAGAGCCTTTCAAGCTACTGCTTTTTATGACGAACTTCTTACTAACCCAGAATCCGTGTGCCCAAATGGAACATTTATACTTGGAGGTAAAGAACAAATTGTTTAGCATAGACCATCGTTGAAATCACGATACATATTTCTGACATTCCATTTTTTGTTCGTAGATTCGGCATACCCTTTGCTCCCGTGGTTGATAACACCATTTCCTGATGCTCAAGCACCCCGCCACAGTGACAACGCGCATTTCAATTATATTCATTCGAGAATGCGTAACGTTATTGAGCGGGCATTTGGCCAATTGGTGTGCAGATGGCGTTTTCTACGTAACGAGCTGTATTTGCTGGATGTAGAATCAATGACGATGACGATTGTTGCTTGCTGTATTCTGCATAATTTATGCATTGATCACGACGATCTTCATGCCGAAAGCACATTTGTACCTAATCCGATAGCCGATGATTTGCTTCTAGAGCCACTCGAAGTTTCTGACTCTATCAATGACAGTGGTCGTGGTGCGCGCCGTACCGCTACGCAACTGCAAAATGAAGGTGTGCGGAAACGTAATGAACTAGTACAGTACTTGCACGAGAATCGGCGTAGCGATCGTGAGAGCTTCCGTCAATATAATCGCCATTATAGACGCAGATAGAAAATAAATATGTCTTCATAACAAGTTATCTTTTGAGGCACTTGATTATATAAAAAAAACCCGAAGGAAAAAAAACTTTATTGAATTAAAAATAAAAAATCAAACAAAAAAGATTCTACATCTTGTCAATAAGTTGCTTCATTAAATCTAAGAAGCTCTGTTGTGTGTGTTGCTGTTGCTGGTGGCGCCTTTCTTGAGCTTCAAGGATTTCCTTATGTTACTGATCGAGTAGCTCGATCAGCTGTGATCTTGCTTCCTCGCTCTGCTAGTTGGCGGCATCGATCCGCTCAAGCACATCTTCATGCCGCAATTCTGCAGGAGTTAATCGTTGACGTCTTGCGGATGGCTGCAGCGTGCTGTCGGTTGCTGTTTGTGTATCGGCGCGACGACGAATGCCTCGGAAAGAATCGAACTGGAATTCAGGATTGAACCTCGGGTCATCCTTCAGCAATGCATGCATATCATCGTATAAATACCAGTCGTCTATGTCACCGGACCCTCCAGTCTGCCGATGACGTTCGGTAAAGCACGAATGGTAACGACTGCACATTCTTTCCCACTTGGTTTTGATGGCGCGCTTGGTTCGTACATTACCGAAAGTTTCGACAGTACTGTTATCATTTAGAAAGTCTGACGCTGATGGATCTGTTGCTGTTGCTGCTGCTGCTGATGATGATGATGTCGCTTGATCGTCGCTCGAAATACTGCTCGGCTCGACGACAAGGGACGAAGGTGCTGGCTGCTGCTCGTCCAAAGACTGTTCGCTTTCTTGAGTGCCATCAGTAACAATTGGTGATGCTAGAGGTGTACACTCTTTCTTGAAGTCTTCAATGATTGCATCCCATGTACGGCCGCGATGATTGTTGTCTCTTGGATGCGTAAGCTCATCATAATGCTTAGAGACTGCGGTTAGCAACGCCTTTTCTTCAGCCTCAATCCAATGTTCAGGGGAGCTTTGTGTCGGGACAGAAGATTAGGCTGCGGTGGTGTCGTTGTTGCTTTCGTTGCTTTGCATGTTGCTGTTGGACTGGTTATTGGCTTGAACAACAGGAGTGCTGCTTCGATTGTTGCTACTATTACCATGACCACCACGACCGCCACGACTGCCACGACCGCTACGACTGCCACGACCACGACCGCCACGACTTCCAGAGCCACTGCCACGACCTGCACTACCAGGATTAACGATAACAATTGAGAGTTCACGAGGTGTTTGTTCTTGGGATGACATTTTGAAAAAAAAAGTTAATTACTCATCTTCCTGCTGAACGTACTCTACTTTTATATATACCCGAATCGCTTGCGGGAGAATTACACATACAGTTTACACAAGCTGTTAGGATTGCAAACGCAAATTATAGTATCTTCACCTTCATGATAGGATCTTCACCTATCTCCATCATGCAATAATAGACTATCTGCCGCTTTTTTTGCAACAGGTGTTTTAGTTTTCTATCAATATTCACAGTTACATCTATCATGCTGCCGGATACAACCGTAGCTGTCAGTTATACATCGGCAAAGAAATCAGAACCCTTTTTGAAGTATAATTGATGGTCATATCTAGGGGAAACTCGCATCGGTTATCACTTATCGTTGATATCCGCTATCATTACCCGTTTTAGCAACTGTGATCTCTCAAGCAAATGGGTCGACACACGCACATTTGGAATTAGCCATAGTTTCACAGCGGGATACAAATTTTTTTTTATTTCTTCCGAATTTCTATTCTAAGAATTGTGTGTCGACGTTGACTCACGTTGCTTGAGAGTACCCTAAGGCGCCTTCCCAATCCTGTTGAGGCTTGGGAAGGCGCAGGTTCGAACCCTGCAGCCTGCTATCTTTTTTTCAGCAGGCAATATCTTGTTTTATTGAGCTTTAAAGTAAAACTAGACTCTTTTGTTCAAAAACTATTACTATGCAGTGGGACTAGTATAACTACACTCTATATTTAAACTATAAAAGAGGATATGAATAGCAGTAGCACTATCATTCAAAAGAGAATGGTTGTGCGGTATAGCAGCAGTGCAATGGCTAAGATATATTAGTAGGTTGCCTTGGTCGAGTAGACTAAGGCGCCTTCCCAATCCCGTTGAGGCTTGGGAAGGCGCAGGTTCGAACCCTGCAGCCTGCTATCTTTTTTTCAGCAGGCAATATCTTGTTTTATTGAGCTTTAAAGTAAAACTAGACTCTTTGTTCAAAAACTATTACTATGCAGTGGGACTAGTATAACTACACTCTATATTTAAACTATAAAAGAGGATATGAATAGCAGTAGCACTATCATTCAAAAGAGAATGATTGTGCGGTATGGCAGCAGTGCAATGGCTAAGATATACCAGTAGGTTGCCTTGGTCGAGTAGACTAAGGCGCCTTCCCAATCCCGTTGAGGCTTGGGAAGGCGCAGGTTCGAACCCTGCAGCCTGCTATCTTTTTTTCAGCAGGCAATATCTTGTTTTATTGAGCTTTAAAGTAAAACTAGACTCTTTTGTTCAAAAATTATTACTATGCAGTGGGACTAGTATAACTACACTCTATATTTAAACTATAAAGAGGATATGAATAGCAGTAGCACTATCATTCAAAAGAGAATGATTGTGCGGTATGGCAGCAGTGCAATAGCTAAGATATACCAGTAGGTTGCCTTGGTCGAGTAGACTAAGGCGCCTTCCCAATCCCGTTGAGGCTTGGGAAGGCGCAGGTTCGAACCCTGCAGCCTGCTATCTTTTTTTCAGCAGGCAATATCTTGTTTTATTGAGCTTTAAAGTAAAACTAGACTCTTTGTTCAAAAACTATTACTATGCAGTGGGACTAGTATAACTACACTCTATATTTAAACTATAAAAGAGGATATGAATAGCAGTAGCACTATCATTCAAAAGAGAATGATTGTGCGGTATGGCAGCAGTGCAATGGCTAAGATATACCAGTAGGTTGCCTTGGTCGAGTAGACTAATGCGCCTTCCCAATCCCGTTGAGGCTTGGGAAGGCGCAGGTTTGAACCCTGCAGCCTGCTATCTTTTTTTCAGCAGGCAATATCTTGTTTTATTGAGCTTTAAAGTAAAACTAGACTCTTTTGTTCAAAAATTATTACTATGCAGTGGGACTAGTATAACTACACTCTATATTTAAACTATAAAAGAGGATATGAATAGCAGTAGCACTATCATTCAAAAGAGAATGATTGTGCGGTATAGCAGCAGTGCAATGGCTAAGATATATCAGTAGGTTGCCTTAGTCGAGTAGACTAAGGCGCCTTCCCAATCATGTTGAGGCTTGGGAAGGCGCAGGTTCGAACAACTCCCTTATTCCGGCACAAAAATAAGAGTTGGTAGTTCCCCCCCCCTCAATTTTTTTGAATTTTAAGGTCAGCCGCCAGAGACACTGTACTGGGCAGCAGAGGGGCATTTGAGGGGAAGAGAATTTTACCAAGTGCCTTATATTCCTTTATAAAAACGTTTTTGTTTCAGCTCATCTGAGAGCATTCTCTAAAGCAACAAAGAAACCGTTCCCAATTGCAGATCCACATGAAAATGCCAACAACTTGACCTAATTCAAAAGGTAACGGTTTTAAATGGAGGGGTGAAAAGGAATGAAAAGTGCTATTTCTTTGTTTTATTCTATGTAACGCGGTAATAACAACAAACACGATGGTTGCTTTCTTAATGTTTCTTTAGAACGTATTCATTGTTGAGAAACACTCATTTTGAAGGGATCAATCGAAGCAGCATCGTTGGCATTGGCACACAACTCATTTTACTCGAACGATTTGCTTGACCAACTTGGTACGAATTGTGAAAGCTCTTCTCTCCTTGCTTTTACAGAACGCGGTTAAGAAACTACCACACACTTGCTCTTTGTTTGCGTTGCAAAAGCACATTGTGAATGCATTTCTGGTAGCGGCATCGTTGGTGAATCATTTGAACTCTTATTTAATCACAGGAATCAAGACTCATTAGTTGATGGAAAAGGAAGAGGTCAGGGCGAGGGTCTTTTTCGTTTATTCTTTATAGACTGTAGTAAAGATATTTAACACTTTTCTTGCCTGCTCTCAACTCGCCCTTGCCGTCCATCCACTGTATCAAGTACCCACAAGCACTGCTAATACCTAAGGTTTGTTTCATTGGTAGAAAACTGACAAGCTATGGAAGGGAATAAGATATGTTGTATATGAAGTTAGCACTTGTAGGTTTGATTTCTTACTTCTATAGGTTCTGCGCCGCGTTTATGTTATACCCTGCACCACACGTTATGAACACGACTCGCTATACATACACGACCCATACATTGTACGGCACATACAAATACGCATATATACATACGATCACTTGCACATTTGCACGAAAACGAAATGATATTGTAGGCATGGAGCTAAAGGGAAGGGATGCTATTGTGGGATGGACGTCAATACATCATTGGATGGAATCGAAGTATGCTTTTTGTTTCTTACACAACGACCTACCTTATGGATCGGCCATCACAGCATCCAGCCTTTGTATCTCAAACTTGCAACAATGATCCACACAAATACGAGATCAATGTAGCAACGATGATCGGATCCGTTCGTTACGGCTTTATCCATCACCAGTGTAGTTGCTTTGTACACGATGGAAGTAAGCACTTGGATCGACATAAATCGTTTGGAATAAAGACATTCTTTGCTATAAAAAGACTTCAATATATTGGGATATTTGGGAAATAAAGGGAGTAAGCATGCAAAGCATTGCACCTCTAATATGGGCATGCATAGTTATTACAGCATCAAGCTTATATATTATATATTTAAAAGAGTTGCTCTTTATCTCTAAAGTTTATGAAAACCACCCATAAGGCGTACACATCGAGCTGTAACTAACTTGTGTCACCTTTTTATACAAAGTCGCGCGTCAAAGCTGTGTCCGCTCCACCTGTCTACATCTCTCATTTAAATCTCGATCTCGAAATCTAATTCTATTTGCAACATGAGCGATCAGCAATCGTCCAACCCTCTCCTCATTCCTCCCCGTTCAAACCAAGAGCAGACCGTTGGTATTGAAGAATACGAGGCTGTTATTAGCAGACTCCCTCAAACAACTGGCGAGTGCTATGTTCATCATAGTACCAGTAGATTTGAGCGCAAGGAACGCACTGGTAACAATCCTATCCCATATGATCAGACTAAGTAATGTTGCACGGCACTAAGCATAACATATAGAGAATGAAGATGAACATCCGGCGAAAAGGCGTAATGTTCAGCCAAGAGTTCTATGGACTGCGCGATATTCTTTGTCACC
>NW_026516980.1:0-8557 GCF_025766255.1 Zychaea mexicana | reverse complement strand
AACTTCCGTTCTGAGTGCATCATCGGCTCCCTTTTCTTGGTAAATAATCGTATAAGAGATTAAGAGATCACAAATGACATACGTCTATGCATCATATCGCGTCAGTCCATATCGGGTTATAATAGCCTTACATATGCTGGATCATCCGAATATAATGTTTACGTGCTTTACACAACTCGGTTGGATTGTCTCTATGCGACAGTGCTTAGCTTATTGCCATGGTAATTGCTGTGTATGCTTTTGCTTGATTTTTAGCCGAGTACCTTATTCCGATGATGATTTAGGTAGTGTAATGATGTGTTTTACCACAGTGTATTTATACATGTGTTTGCGCTCTGTATTCTCTTTTATAGTATAATAAAATCTGTGGCGAAGGTATTCTACCGATATGCAAGCACACCATAGCCAGTGCTTATTTTTATGTACTTAATACATAGGAGTTGACGGTTTACTTAAATGCAGGATCCGTCAATTCTCACACCTCTTTGAATTTCACACAAAAATCGGGAATCTTAGCTTTGAGCTGTTGTCAGGTTACAGTGCCGCTGCGGGCTGCTCAACCCTGTTGATGATCTCTCCATTACAGCAAACAGCGCAATACTCTTCCGTCGACCATAAGATAAGACATTTAAAAATAAAAGAAAATCATTTCGACGAACCGCCGAAACCCTCTGCTATCAGACATCCACGTCGAAAGGCTCAGCACTATGTTGTGCGAGCTCTACTGTATGAGATGCGGGTGTTATTGTTGCTCGCTCTTTCTAATCCTGTTCTTGCTCACCAGCGTTGCTGCCGCTGCTGCTGCGGTTGTTGTTGTTGTTGTTGTTGTTGTGATGGAGATGATGGTGGTCAAAACACTGATACGTTTATAACGGTTTGACATTCTCTTTTATGAAAGATGATTATTATAAATGATGCGTACCCAGCAATACTATTGATATTCGATATGACCTTCTTCTCTATATAGTTCACGATCAAGCAAGGACCGCTCACAGTTTCATCAGCGCAATTTATAACGGTATGACACTTTTTTATATGAAAGATGATTATTATAAATGATGCGTACCCAGCAATACTATTGATATTCGATATGACCTTCTTTTCTTCGATGTATGTAGGTGACGATGACGTAATCAGCCGGCGATTACGCCCTCAAGGTAATATGTTGTGGTTTGGGTGACATCTTCAACCATACGGTCGAGGGAGAGTGCATTATAGTTCGTAGTACTATTGACTGCTATTACTCTTAGTCACTGATGGTACTTTCTGATTTTATATACATAGTTGATCATAGAAAACGGGCGCCGTCGATCTCCTCAAGGCAGCATACAATGGTTTGGGTTGTTTTCACGGAAAGTATGCTTCATATTACATTTCTTTTACAAACATACATATTTGATCATAAAAAAAAAGACTGCCGCCGAATTCTTTATGGGAAGGTACTAATGCCGGCAACAGAAAACGTCATGACGTGCTTTATACTTTTTCTAGATTTCTACAGTGCTGTGCCTTTGGAGCGGACTTTGTTTTACATGGCTAGTATAGCAAGCAGAACAATATGTGTGCGCATGGACGTCGATTTTGCGGCATAAAGTATAATTTGATCGCCTGTGGTTTTGTATAAAGCGGTTCTGTAACTGGAAAAAAGGTGCTCTTACAGACACTCAACGTGGGTGGCAGTACGCAATTCGCGCATTGCGTACAACAATCTTTGCAGCTGATCGAGTCGCGGTGTCAGCGAAAGTGTATGTTATTTTATCTTTGTTGCACATATAAAGTATTTTTTACAACGAACAATGTCAAAGGCAATGTCAAAGTTAACTTTATTGCAATCGGAATTGTACACTGTAGGGCAACACAAATCTCAAACAATTGCGGTTGGTGAATGGTGGAATGAACGGACAGGTACGACCTGAACGGTAGCAAGCTCTTTATGCCCTCTCTTTGTGTATAAAGCGGGTCCGTCACTCGAAAAAAGGTGCTCTTGTTGCCGTGTGAGTATTATTCTTTCTTTGCTGCACATATATAAAGTAGTTTTTATAACGAACAATGTCAAAGTTAACATTACTGAATCTAGCATTGCAAACGACAACAAAAGTCTCAAGTCATTGCGGTTGGTGAATGGCAGAAGGAAGAGAAGGGTACAGCCTGAAAGCGTGGGAAGCAAGCTTTTGACAGAAGCCCGCCACCATGATCTTTATTACTACTAATTCATATAACTTTCTTTTTTTGTATATACATAGTTGATCAGTTCTTGGCTGTTTTGACGGTTGTACAGCCACTTTCCAACCACACAACATGCTGCGTTGTAGACTTTGGGCTCTATGGTAACTTCTCATACGGATCTCTGTTTAAATTACCATAGAGCTCTATGCTAAGCGCACATACGGATTTTTTACAAGACACAATGGCTTTCGCGACTAGGGTTACACAAGAGGGTTCTCATTTGTTTTGATGTTGTATTGCACGACAATTCTTATTGCTATTAATTGCTACGATTCTCTTTTCTTTAATATCCATAGTTGACGATCACGAAACAGCCGAGACACATCCTTCAAGGTGATATGTAGTGGTTTGGATAACATTCTTAAAGGCATACGTGAGGGGAGAAATATAATTGTTATTGCCATTGACTGCTACGATTCTCTTTTCTTTAATAGCCATAGTTGGCGATCACGAAACAGCCGAGACCAGTCCTAGAATCATTTTCGGCGTGGCGACCTGGTCGCCACGGCGAAAATGATGACAACGATGACAACGGAAATTTATTTCAAGTGGCGACCGATGACAACGGAATGACAACGGGATTTGGCCAATGTAATTGGTGGAAATGGGCGAATTTACTGGGGAACAGCAAAGGGCGCTCTACTTTTTTCTTTTTCTCTACCACAAAAAAATACTTTACTATATTCTTTTTTTAATGTAATAGCGAAGACGGTTTCAAAAAAAAAAAGGTAACACATTTTATGGCGACCTCGCTGAAGAACATTTAGGCATTGGGGAGGGAGGCCGTGTTTTAATTAGTAGATGGAGCAGAATTGTGTTGATTGTTTCTATAGGAATTGGACTCGCTCCAACGATTACTGTTTGATTCTGGTGTAAATCTACAAGGAAAAGAGGTAAAGGCTAGCCGTCTTTTTGCTCGTGAACGTTCTGTACGGCCTTGTGCGTGTTTTTTTGTTTCTTGTGTTAATGATTTCCTGTACATTGTATAGCCACGATGGAGAATGGCGGTGCTATTTATGTACAACAACAAAAATAACAGCAATAACCACACAAAGCGACGACGGTCTCACGATCCACTGATTCAAATAGCATACAACGACAACCAGTCGAACGAGCAGCTTCTTCCGAACACGACGGTCGTTGTAGCATGTCTCTGCGATGGTTTTTGAAAGAGTAACAGCAGGAACGGTCGGTGGATATGCGATTGTATTACACTCTACTGGCAAAAATAAAAGTAACAACCACGAAGACGACGACGGTCTCACGATCCACTGATTCGAATTGTACACAACGACCACCAATCGAACGCGCAACTTCTCCCGAACACGACGATTGTTGTTGCATGTCTCTGCGATGGGTTTTGGAGGAGTACGAACAACAACAGTCGAGCCAGTGCTATGTTCTTATACACCAGTAGCAAAAATAACAGCAATAAACACACAAAGCGACGACGGTCTCACGATCCACTGATTCGAATTGTACACAACGACCGCCGATCGAACGCGCAGCGTCTTCCGAACACGACAATTGTTGTAGCATGTCTCTTCGATGGTTTTTGAAAAAGTAACAGCAGGAACGGTCGGTGGATATGCGATTGTATTACACTCTACTGGCAAAAATAAAAGTAACAACCACGAAGACGACGACGGTCTCACGATCCACTGATTCGAATTGTACACAACAACCACCAATCGAACGCGCAGCTTCTTCTGAACACGACGATTTGTGGTGCATGTCTCTGCGATGATTTTGGAAGGAGTAGGGACAGGAACAGGGATGGATATGCGATTCTATTATAAACCAGGCAACAAAAGAAATAAATTAGCACCCGCCAAAAAGAACGACGTTTTTAGCGATCCTCTACTGTTATTCTCTGTCTCTTTACTATTATACCCATCTCCGTCATCATCAAATCACCACCACATTATCATCATCATGGGCACCACACTGCCGCAAAATAAATTTGTCTTGTCATCTGTTGCGTTATATCTACTTGAGCTGTGTATGTTCAGCAGGAGTGCTCGGAGAAATAGTGCTTCCGGCGCCATTGGCGTTTTTCATTGGGCAAAAACAGTGTGATTTCCACAAACTTTTTCAAGTGGCGACCGATGACAACGGAATGACAACGGGATTTTTGAAGTGGCGACCGATGACAACGGAATGACAACGGGATTTTTGAAGTGGCGACCGATGACAACGGAATGACAACGGGATTTTTAAAGTGGCGACTGATGACAACGGAATGACAACGGGATTCGGCCAATGTAATTGGTGGAAAGTGGTGAGCAAGACAGAAAAATAGCAGGGGAGCCAGCTCCACTTCTTTTATCATTTATTTTTTTTACTCTTCAGCACACTCGTTTACTGCCGCTTTTTATTCTATACATATCGAAGCAAGGGCGCTTGCAAAAAAAGGTATTTAGCTTAAGGGATGTTTATATGCTGGAAGAGCTGTGGCATTGGGATGGCGAATGGTTTAATCTCTTTTACTAGTAGCAATTGCTGAAACTATTAGCCACTTGACGAGGACAGCAACGTACTCCAGTAGCAACAGCAGCACTACAGCAACAAACGTTACAACAAACGGAAGCTACTGCATCTCACGACAACAGTCAAAGTTAATTACCATACGAACGATTTGACCCCATTGAAGCAATGACCACAGCACAAAGACAGCAAAACTTGCGCCAGTCTATACAGTACAGGCCACTTTTTGTATACGCTATACGAGGCTGCGAATAACGAATGACAACGTCGAATATATGCGATTAGCTTTCTTTAAGGAGCATCAGCCCTGGCGGTACGTGTTTATTCTTTTTTTTTAACAAGCAAACTGGCAAAATCAAAAAAAAGCAGCAATTCTCGCACGGCCATATCGCATCATCGAGTACCCCAAATAACAAACCGCTTAGTGTGCCAGAATAAGGACGAGCAGACGAAGGCGACGATGGTGGTCTGATGTCTCTACCATGTCGTATCGACGAGCAACAGCCAGAAACGCTACACGTGCACTTTATAGTGTATCATATATATATACACCAAAGTCAGCTAAAAAGGAGCGATTCGTGCACGGCCATATCTCACCATCGAGTACTCCAAATAACGAGCAGTTTAGTGTGCCAGAATAAGGACGAGCAGACGAAGGCGACGATGGTGGTCTGGTGTCTCTACCATGTCGTGTCGACGAGCAACAGCCAGAAACGCTACACGTGCACTTTATAGTGGATCATATATATATACACCAAAGTCAGCTAAAAAGGAGCGATTCGTGCACGGCCATATCTCACCATCGAGTACTCCAAATAACGAGCAGTTTAGTGTGCCAGAATAAGGACGAGCAGACGAAGGCGACGATGGTGGTCTGATGTCTCTACCATGTCGTATCGACGAGCAACAGCCAGAAACGCTACACGTGCACTTTATAGTGTATCATATATATATACACCAAAGTCAGCTAAAAAGGAGCGATTCGTGCACGGCCATATCTCACCATCGAGTACTCCAAATAACGAACAGTTTAGTGTGCCAGAATAAGGACGAGCAGACGAAGGCGACGATGGTGGTCTGATGTCTCTACCATGTCGTATCGACGAGCAACAGCCAGAAACGCTACACGTGCACTTTATAGTGGATCATATATATATACACCAAAGTCAGCTAAAAAGGAGCGATTCGTGCACGGCCATATCTCACCATCGAGTACTCCAAATAACAAACCGCTTAGTGTGCCAGAATAAGGACGAGCAGACGAAGGCGACGATGGTGGTCTGGTGTCTCTACCATGTCGTGTCGACGAGCAACAGCCAGAAACGCTACACGTGTACTTTATAGTGGATCATATATATATATACACCAAAGTCAGCTAAAAAGGAGCGATTCGTGCACGGCCATATCTCACCATCGAGTACTCCAAATAACGAACCGCTTAGCATGGCAAAATAAGGACGCACGGACGAACGCGACGATGTTAGTGTGGTGTCCGTAGCATATCTTGCCGATGAGGAACAGCAGTGAAAAAGAGCGTGTAGATTATTATAGATCAAGAGCGGCCTGAAGCAAATGAGGATCGCTACAAGGATCCAGGCATGGCGATATCCCATTATCACATAGGTAAGGATGAGAAGGATACCATGAATATAATGACAGTAAAGCTATATTCTTCGATGGCTCCGTGGAAAGCAACGGCAATATGCAGGTAAGGAAGCAATAGCATTTTTTGAGTGTATAGTATTAGCATGCTTTAATAAACTGGTATTTCATGAAATGAGATTCTGTTGTCGTGTGAAATACAAAAGAGCTCCATGTGCTTTAAGCTTAAAAACGCATTAGTAAATGTGGCATCTGCGGTTCTGATGCATGTTCGTATATGAAAATCCAATCAGTGGAAGCTGCTGAGGGGTATACCTACAGTCTATACAGCTTTCTGCTGTAATTTGTCTTTGGACTCAAAGACGCTATTTGATTGCAACGGAATAAAATGACCGGATTGTGGATTTTCTGTGTAAGAGACACTGGATTGCCCAGTTGAAAATGGAAACTGCAACTGAAAAGAGAGCATCAGCATCAATACGTCGTCGTTGAAGCTTATTGTGGAGCTGGATGTTTGTAAAAAAAAAGGAAACAGCAGCATTTTCGCTGTTATGCAGGCTTCTTCCTACGACAGACACAGATGCAAATTCTTTTATTCACGCGATCCAACAGATCTCAGTACGTTGTCATGATTTCAAGCAGCTACGCTACTGATGAACATAGGACATCGTGGGGCATTAAGACACTCAATAGGCTGAAAAGAAGGGTATTAAGCGCAACGGGTTTAGGGGCCTGGCAGCGAACGCCAGTGAGCGAGCAGGTTTAGTCGAACGCGCAAGTCCTGGTCCGGGTTTACTAAGGTTCCGGGTTTAGAGTTTCCAATTGATGAGCTTGGATGTATATGGGACTCTCTTCTTCTTCTCCACCACCTCTTATTTTGGATTGTTTTATTGTTGGCTATTTTATATACTTCTTGAGTGCTGATGTATGTGTACCTGTACTAGAGAGATAATTAACCTGTGTCGGACACATATTAGTAGATAACGTGAATGGCAGTGACCAATATTTTGCTGTAAAGAAGTGTTGATTACAAGCATAAACGGATGGGAAAGGCAGAAGGAACGTGAGGAAACGACAAGGCAAGGCGAAAAGGTGATGGCATCCATGGTCTTGAGCACCGTGTTTGGGTAAAGTCCCTTTCAAGGTGCAGCGCTCCATAAAGAAAAAATTTTTTTATATGAAAGGTAGCTTCTGCATCTCTTTCGCTCTTTCACTTCTTTGTATTATTTTATTACTTACTGCTCACCGCCATTTCAACACTCGAATTGCCATCTTGCACACGCTCCGTCGGAATCCAGCTTTGCCGCATCTGACGTTCCTTTTGAACACCACTCGAACTACACTCGTCCTATCTTCTTCACGCAAGCAACATTCGTCTTGTACGCTTTCTCTAATCTCAACACTCGAATTTTACACATCTCGCACTTTTTCCTTTCAACACCAATAAAGCATCTCGAATGAAACTCATCTCTTGTCCTCAGTCCTTGTGTGTGTTTTTTTTGTTTTTGTTTAATGATTTCCTGTACAATGTATAGCCAAGATGGACAATGGCGGTGCTATTTTATATACAGCAACATATAGAGCAGCAAAAATAACAGTAACAACCACGAAGACGACGACGGTCTCACGATCCACTGATTCGAATTGTACACAACAACCACCAATCGAACGCGCATTTTCTTCTGAACACGACGATTGTTGTTGCATGTCTCTGCGATGATTTTGGAAGGAGTAGGGACAGGAACAGGGATGGATATGCGATTCTATTATAGACCAGGCAACAAAAGAAATAAATTAGCACCCGCCAAAAAGAACGACGTTTTTAGCGATCCTCTACTGTTATTCTCTGTCTCTTTACTACTATCGTCATCCTCGTCATCATCAAATCACCACCACATTATCATCATCATGGGCACCACACTGCCAAATAAACTTGTCATCTGTTGCATTATATCTACTTGAGCTGCATGTTCAGCAGGAGTGCTCGGAGAAATAGTGCTTCCGGCGCCATTGGCGTTTTTCATTGGGCAAAAACAGTGTGAAATCCACAAACTTTTTCAAGTGGCGACCGATGACAACGGAATGACAACGATGACAACGGGATTCGGCCAATAAAATGTGGTGCTGACAACGGAGTGTGCTTGGGGGAAAATGGGAGGCAACAGCTCTACCACTTGCCAAAACAACTTTTCGTAATTGCGGTAGATGATGAACACAACATTTCGACAAGACCTGCTCAATA